>NC_056746.1:1375623069-1375640569 GCF_019279795.1 Protopterus annectens
ATAATTATCAGGGCAAATCCTACTAGCAAATGCTTATGATTTATCAGTTTGATGGATTCTGGCAAACCTCTGATAATAATGTTATTTCTACGACTTCTAGCTTCTAGATCCAATAGCTTAGCTTGAAATTCAGTAATAATCTTATCTTTAGCTTTAATATTTCTTTCCAAAGATTCTGTTTTTATTTCTAAAGCTGTATTTTTACATTCAATAATATCCATTCTTTCACTTATTTGCTTTAAAGTTCTGCCAAAATCAGTAAATTGTTCTGAGAAACTTTGTATGGCACTTTGAATAGGTTGTAGTGCTATTTTTAGTTCATCTAAATGAAAGTTTGAGTCATTTGTATCTTTGCTACTTACTTTAGAAGTTTCTGAAGGTTGCTTAGTAGTTCTTAATCTTTTTGAACTGGTGTTCTTCTCAGGTGAATGTACTGAAGAAAATTTGGCCTTTGTTGCCTGCGTCTCCATGGTGTCAGATTTAGAAGCCATGCCCAGAGTAGAGGTGTGAAAACAGGATAGCAGGTTCCGGGAGGAGTCTCTAAGTAGCAGGTGCTCAATATAGTTGAAGCCACAAAGACAGTTCTGAGGTAAAAAATTCCAAAAACGAGTTCACCAACACCAACAAATAATCCAGATAGGTAAAAAAATATTGAGAATCCTTTTGTGAAAAAAACGGAGGAAAAATATTACTCCAAGGTTATAATAATAAGTCTAGTATTGCATAACTGTGAGGAGCTCAGTGACTAGGGACTGATCTAGTCGGCAGCCATCTTGGAATCTCCCAGAGTGTGTAGAAGTTTCTCCCCTTTATTTTGTGGATTTGGGAAGAATGTAGGCAAATTAATTGCTTGGTTCAAGGATACTCTAGATACCACCTTTGGCATAAAAGTTGGGTTGGTTCTTAATGAAACTCTGTCCTGATGAAAAATAAGAAATGGCTGGACTGCCATTAAAGCTTGTAACTCAGATACTCTTCTTGCTGAAGTTATGGCCAGAAGGAATGCAGTTTTCCAGGATAGAAACTGTGGATCTGACGATGCTGCTGGTTCAAATGGAGGAAGTATTAGTTTCTCCAGCATAAAGTTAAGGTCCCAAGTAGGCAAAGGTGGTCTCCTTGGAGGATTGATGTTTTTGATTCCTCTGAGAAATTGTCTTGAGAGGATGCGAGAAGACAGGAGGATTTACATTGTATTCTGCTGAAATTGCTGAGGCATGTATTTTAATGGAAGAATAAGACAGGCCATTGTGGAACAATTCTGCTAAATATTCCAGTATATGTGACATGTTCATCACTGTCACATCAAGGCCTTTTGTTGTGCTCCAAATGAGAAATCTTTTCCATTTTGCCGAGTATGCCTTCCTTGTGGAAGGGCGGCGAGCTTCCATAATAATGTCCTTTACCCTCTGGGATGAGCTGTCCTGGGAAGGAGTCATGGTATCCTCCAGGCAGTTAGCTGCAAGGTCTTTAGGTTGGGATGCAGGATCTTGTAATTGTTCTGCGTCAGAAGAAGAGGCCATAATGGGAGAGGCCACGGTTTCGTCTGTGATAAGCTCTTCAACAGTGGGTACCAATGCTGCCTTGGCCAGTCTGGAGCTATCAGAATCACTTTTGGCTGTTCTGCCCTGATCTTCAGTAAAACCTTGGACAGTAATGGGATTGGTGGGAAAGCATAGACTTTTCGGGCTTTCCAGCTGAAAAAGAGAGAGAGTCCACCTTCCATGCTTGTGGATGGCATGTCCTTGTGCAAAAAATTTTCAGTTGATGATTGTGGGGTGAGGCGAACAGATCTATCTCGGGCCTTCCCCATGTCTGCGTTACGAGTGAGAAGATGTCTGGGTGCAGCATCCATTCGTGTGCATCCATAGTAGTTCTGCTTAGGCTGTCTGCCAGAGTATTGTCTTTTCCTGGCACAAACTGGGCCTGTAGTTGTATATTGAGTTTCAAACAAACAAAGATCCCATAGATTCATAGCCAGTCTGCATAGAGGGTAGGAGTGCGTGCCCCCTTGCTTGTTTATGTACCACATAACTGTGGTGTTGTCTGTCCTTATTAGCAGGTGGCCTTGTTGAAGGAAAGGCTTGAAAGCCTCAATTGCATACATCACTGCCAGCATTTCCTTTTGGTTTATGTGCATTTGCAGCTGACCTTGACACCATAGCCCTTGGATACATTTGTCTTCCATGTGTACTCCCCATCCTCGGTCTGAAGCGTCCGTGGTGATGGTTTGATTTGTTTTTGGTTTGAAGAAAGGCAAGCCTCTGTTGGTCTGGCAGGCTAGGGCCCACCACAGGAATTCCTTTTGAAGGCAAGGTATGATTGGAATCAGAGTTTCTAAGCTGTGACTGTGCTGAGTCTATACACTCCTTAGGTACCATTGCAATCTTCTCCTATGTAGCCTGGCTTGTGGAATTAGTATTATGCAGGATGCCATGAAACCCAGGGCCTGCAGGATTTTCCTTGTAGTTAGCCGAGTTTGTCTTGTCAGATTCTTGACATAACCTGGTAGTTGTTTCTGTTTTTCTTCTGTGAGAAAGGCCATTTGGGTGGTTGTATCCAGATCTGCACCCAAAAAGGTTATCCTTTGGGATGGCACAAGTCTTGATTTTTGGATGTTTACTGTGTATCCCAAGGCCTGTAGTAGCTGGATGGCATAGTCCAAGTCCTTTAACAATTTTGTCTTGCTGTCCGCTTGTATCAGGCAGTCGTCCAGATATGGGTAGATTTGAATCCCCTGAAGTCTGCAGTGTGCAATTACCAATGCCAGGCATTTCGTGAATACTCTGGGTGCAGTAGATAAGCCAAAGGGCAATGCTGAGAATTGATAATGCTCTGATCCTGCAAGACATCTGAGGTGTCTTCTGCAACTTTGTCGAATGGGGACATGCAGGTATGCCTCCTTGAGATCTAGAGTCACCAGCCAAGACTCCTTGCCCAGCATGGGAAGAAGCTGCTGTAGGGTCAGCATCTTGAATTTCAGCACAAAGAGAAGTGTTCAGTGCGGACAGATCGAGAATAGGCCTCCATTGATTTTCTTTCCTTGGAACAAGGAATAGCCTTGAATAAAAACCTTGGCCTTGTTCTGAGAGAGGAACCTTCTCTATGGCTTTCATTTGTAGTAATTTGGTGATTTGCTTCAAAGCCTCCGCCCTCTGATTTGGTGGCAGGTCTGGCATTCCTCTTCTTTTTGGCAATGTGTGGAAATGGAACCTGTATCCTTTGTCTATTACTTGCAATGTCCATGAGTCCCTTTGTAATGTAATGCCAATTTTCTGAAAATAAAGAAAGCTTTCCGCCCAATGGTGCTTCTAATTGAGCCCTGGTTGGCGGAGTCAAAAATAAGTCATTGTGTTTGTCCTGGTGTAGCAGTTGTTGCTGTTCCTGCACTACCTCTCTGGTTGGGTGGCTGCCACTGACTGCCTCTGTAGTGGCCTCTAGCTTGCCCCCTACCTCTGGTATGCCTGTTCCTGCCTCTCTGTGATCTGTCTGAGTCTGGAAAGGACCAATTCTTAGTAGGCCAATTTCTGCTGAATCTCGGTGGTTGTACCTGCAGAAAGTCCTTGACTGTTTGCACAGATTTTGCCTTTTCTTCAAACTTCTTTAAGACCTCCTGGGCCGTGGAACAAAATAATTTTTGTTTTTCCGTTGGGAGCATCCAGGAGCTTAGCTTTAACATGGTCCGGTAGAGATTGTTCCTTCAACCAGGCATGCCTTCGTATAACTGCCCCTGTCATTGCGGACCTACACGAAGCTTCCAGTGCATCATAACCACATTGCAGAAAATAGTTGCTAACCTGCTGTGAGTTATGTACCAGATCCTGAAGAGATTTACGGTCAAGGAGCTCAGAGGAGGAAAGTTTCTTATATAATTCATCTAACAAATACTCTTGGTACTGAATCATATGGAATTGACAATTTAATGCCGTCATAGAAAGAGTTGCAGAAGTATAAACTTTCTTTCCCCATCGCTCTAAAGCTCTAGATTCCCTTTCAGAAGGTAAAGGATTTTTAGCAGAGGCAGCTGCAACCCCTTTAGGGCCCTGTGAAATGGTTTCTGGATCTGCAGTGTGGGCCTTGTACAGGTGAAAATGAGAAGCCGGGACCCTGTAGTACCTATCAGGTTTGGCAGGAGCCAGAGGGAGAGTATCAGGGGCAGTACTAGCATCAGAGTACACATCATCAATAACATTCAAAACAGGAGGTATAGCCAAAGGCCTATGCTGAGGCAAATGTAAAAAGGTCCTTCATCTTTTTCTGGAATCAGAAAATTCCTGGCCCTGCCACTGGAAATGCTCTCTCACAGAATGCAGTGTCTCACCAAAAGAAAACTCTTCAGGAGGGGAGGCCGAAGGAATGGATTCTTCAGCATCAAAATCCTCGTAGGCTGAATAAACCTCCTGCTGGTGCTCTGACAACACGGATTCATCCGTAGACTCATCTGAAGAGTGGGGGTCAGAGGGCTCAACCCTGGGCCTTTTGTCTGGAGGTGGAAGAGAGCCCCTGTCCGGGTGAGGTTGAGAACCTCTAATTAAGGAGATAAGGTCCTCTACTAGGCTGAGTATTTGAGTGCTGGTAGAGGGCCTCTGAGAGGTAGACCTGGGAGGCAAAGCTTTGGCTAGTTTTGCAGCTTTAGCCCTAGAGAAGGCCTTAATGGACATGGATGCAGGGGGTCTGGCTGCACCACGTGCAGGGGTGGACTTGTCTAAAGGAATGGTGTCGGACATGTTCTGGACACCGGTTTCCGCAGGTAGTTCAATAACCGACTCGGCCGGAGCCTCCGAAGCCGAGGTAGTCGGTTGTAAGGTTTCGGCAACAGGAAGCACCGAGGACTCTGTTTCAGCCGAAACAGAGACACTCGTGGTAGGCCTGACCGAGGTTTCAGCCGAAACCGCGGGTCGCGAGGGTCGGTCCTCGTCCTTCTGTTTTTTAACTACATGTGAAGTCGGAGTCTCAGACGGCATTATATATGCAAAGTTAGCCCCAAAATATTCGCAAACTCCGACCGACGCCTAAGCGTTCGTCGGTTGAAGGAAGCACATGCAGAGCAGGCTGAGACGTCGTGGTCTGGGCCTAAGCAAGGGAGACAGTAAGAGTGGAAATCCTTATGAGGTATTTGTTTCCCACAAGTTAAACAATTATTTACTTTATCTGACATCGGCTGAGGCAAGAAAGAGTCCCCAACGGGGTACTTAGCTTTTTCGAAGTCTTCGGTAGCTGAATCAAAGGAGCTGGCCGACCGGCACTTGCGAACTGCTTCTGCTTCGGGCACCGTGCGGCAAGAAAGACTGATGAAGATGGAGTCGTCTGATGCTTTTATACCCCAGACGCTCTGACGTCGGGGAAAGTGCGACAAGAAAGACTGAGGAAGATGGCGTCGGCTGATGCTTTTATACCCCAGACGCTCTGACGTCGGGGAAAGTGCGACATCAGCTGAGGCCAGACCCAGACTTTGGAATCCGGCCGACCGAAGGGCTGCCTGAGGCAGGACAACCCATATGTTATGACTGCAGATGCATCCTTGAAGGACATCCAGGAAATCTGTAGGACCAAGAAAATATCAGTCCGGGACAGGAATGTAATATAAAGGATCTTGAGCAGGAGGGAGTGTATAAATATTTGGGAATTGAAGGATCAGCAATAAAACATGAACAAATACGAACAAAACTTAGGAATATTTTAGAAAACCAAAACTCATACTTAAAACAGCCCTGACATCTAGGGACAAAGTCCAAGCTATAAACCCAATTTGCTCTTCTTGCTCTAACTTACAGTTTTGGGGTGACTGGCACCAAAAGGTATTGGAAAAGTTAGACAGGAAAAGAAAAGTGCTTGCAGCTTACTAAATGATTTATAAAAATCAATGTATACCTAGATTACATATTCCCTGTTCTGAAGGAGGTATGGGCCTCCTTGAAACTGATTACATGTACAGATCTACAATTGTAGGACTGCATATATATCTGCTGAACTCACAAGATCCAAACATAGTGAACATTTTAAAACATGAGAAGTCGTCTAAGATTACTTCCCTGCTTAGTTTAGCAGAAACGCATTGGCATCAAGCCAGAATGGAAATCAAACCAGTAGAAAAAAATCAGGCAGCAACTGAATGTGCCAAAAAAATGAAAGAATACAAGAAGGATCAGATGAGAAGGCAAGACATGTAGATGAAACAAACACAACTGCAAGTACAGAGATCTCCTGGAACAACCTCATGTCTACTATCAGGATCTGACACAGGAATGGTTAAGGAGAGGTGAATTTAAACCAAAATATGAATGGTTAATATTGATGGCCCAAGACCGTGGACTACATACACATTGTTTTACAAAGTCCATTGAACATGTGGGAGAAACAGAAAAATGCAGGTTCTGTAAAACAGAACTGGAACAGTCGCACATCTTACTGCTGAGTTTGATACACTAATGGCAGAGGGTCTGTTCACTGAAAAGCATAAAAATGTGGCAAGACTGTTGCATTGGGGATTGTGCAAACATTACAATACTGATGTAGCTGAGAAGCATTGGAAACGTTAGCCACAATGCATTATAGAGAATGACGACACTTAATATGAATAATACATAGGCAAGAGGCACATAAAGATGCAAGTAAAATCCTGTGTAGACCGTGGCTCTAGTGATTATGCTTTGCCGGAGGGAGAGAGCTGTACGTGTTAGACCATGGAGGCCTACAACCACCACTGAAGTGACTGCATCGCTAAGAACGTACTGGTGATGGAACGTGAGTAGGAAAGGTAGTATGAGCACTATGCTAATACATGCACATGGTGGAAGGTCAGCTTGTACAGACTTTGGGGGGTACAACATACATCGACAAAGAATGGATGCCAGAGCACACTACATTTTTTCTGATTTCATTTATAAAACTTGCTTGCAATAAAACCAGCTAAAATTTGGCGGGTCTGATACAAACATGCTTTTCTTGCTGCCAATATGCTTAGTGGAATACCCATTGAGTTGGGAGTTTTAATACCAGAGTGAGTTCAATATTAAAGGAAGCAGAGTGGTATCTAGAGCAAAGAGTTCTGCAGTGTGCAGAGGAAGATGCTGAAGAGGCTGAAATGTCAGTGGACTAGAGGAAGATGGATTTCCATCTGATTAAGTGCTGTGGACATTTATGAGATACTTGGAGTCCTGCAGCAAGCAAATGCACTATTTGTTAATTTCGTGTTACACACTTGGTTCCATCTTACTGATAGCATGACAGACATCTATTGCATTTTTCTCCATCCTACATTTGTATGGGCAGGGTATATTTAACTACCTGTGTTGGCAAAGTGGACTGAAGCACTAAAAGACCACAGAAAGATGGTTTTCTTTCATCAGACTGCACTTGGTGTGTTCAAGGCAAATTGCTAGCTGGGATGTAGGTTTGCTGCTTTATTTTATCTTAGTGTTACCTGCTTTAACAATTTCTACGTAACTTTTACCTACTGGCTATACATGACAATTTGGGACATTTGACAACTTTCTCTCTACCTGCCAACAACTGCAGTTTGTAGTCTGTCCGTGTTACCAAGTTACTTCTATTGGCAACTGCTGTACTATGAGCAACAGTAGAAGCTTCTTTTGCAGCAGGGCTTTGCTGTCTAGCAAGACATGCTTTAGCAAGTTTTATTACATACATTGCAGTTATTTTGGCTGGCTTTGAATTGTACTACACTGCAAGTTGCAGCTTTTGTAAAGTACACATTTAAAAGGTGCTTCCTAGAATGGTCAACACAAGTCATGCTTAGTTTCATTGGCAGAAGGTACCCACTGTCACCAGCCCCCCACAGTTCTGTACATGGGGTCAGGGTGTTGTGTCAGCTGTTGCCATCTCTCAATTCAATGCCACTCACCTACCTTCAATAGTCAGGTGTGACTGTTGCAGGCCTTCTCTCACACTCCAATTTCTTCAATGCACACCCTTGTTTCCTCCGGTCTGTCCCAAGTCTTGACCAGATAGTATTCAGATTTTCTGCATGTGCCCAAACCACAGTAATCTGCTCTCTGACCTCTGCAACTTGCTTATCAGCTTCTTTGGCATTCTTCTGTCATACGTTACCCCTGATATTCTGATAGTTCACTGTAGCCCCTCTGATTTTATCTTTGACCTTGTCAACCACCCCTCCCAGATACTTGGAAGCTGTTAACCTGTTCCACTATTTTTCCTTCTTAGTTTTCAGCTCGATCCCCCCCCCCCATTTGCTGCCATGACAACGGTGTTGTCTGCACTCTTGTTTAATTTCATATGCCTTCAGTTTTGCATTCCATTACGCCATCCTTTCCTGCTCAGAATCTGCTGTAATGCTACATTGTCTGCATACAGCAACTTTAACTGTCCTCACCAATCCATTTGCTAACAAAGTCCATCACCAGTATAAATGGGAGTGGGTTCTGAGCTGAACCCTGATACTCACCCACACCCATAGGGAACCCCTCCAAACAGTATTTATACTTGTTTCATTGGGTCCTTGCTCATAGTCTGTACTAATTTCTGGGACTTTCAACCACCATAGGACTGCCCCAATCAACTTTCTTGGGACCTTGGCACATGCTTTCTATAAGTCTAGGAATGCCCAATTGTACTCTTTTCAACTATCTGTCTCACAGTAAACATTGGGTCAGTTGTGCTTTATCCTGATCTGAATCAGGAACTACTCATGTCCCATCTTGCTTTCTACAGCTCTATTTGTTTATCAAGCACCCTCTCCAGAGATTTCATGGAGTGACAGAAATCTCTGGATAGGGTGCTTGATAAACAAATAGTGGCACTGTCTGGGGCAGTACAACTTCTGTAGTGTTTTCTTCATTCAAAAGCTGCTAGGACTCCTCCTTCCATCCATCTTTGGTGTCCTGTGTACTGGTGGGCAGGTTGTTGCTGGCATCCCTTACGAGGTGACTATATTCTTTATCAGTCTTTGCCTTGCAACTGGATACCTAGTGCCATCTACTGATGCACTTTCCAGAAACTGGTGGAGTATATCTGATGACACCTTCTCTATTACTGTAACTCCTCTTAGCCTTTGTTAACCAACCAGTACTCCTACAAAAGACTTGCCACTCTTTACTGCACACCATTCTTTTTAGGAACTTCTGGACTTTTGCATTCAGTCTCCAGCTTTCCTTATGTACCTTGTTCCATGCCTGGTGCGGACATGTACCTGTTCAATTGTAGTTATACATGCTGTTCTCAAGTGCAGTCATTGTTTTTCAACTCCATCTATTTGCTATTCTTCCTGAGGTGCCAGTGCCCAGAGTAATTCCCTGAAATCTTGTGCTGTCTCTGCAGTCAACTTACAGGTTGTCAGCCTAGTCTCTCAACTTAGAACCTTCCTCGACTACTGCTTGCAGCTGATTATGGAAACCAGTGGTTTATGCTGTGGGCTGACTGTTTTACTGAGGATGACTCTGCAATCACCAGTTCTACCCCATTGCCTTTTCCATACTAGAAAGTCTTTAGTTGCATGTTGGCCACTTTTGTATGTGATCTTGTGACACTCTCTTGGCCACCATCAAGTGATCTGCCAGACAGAAGTCTAGAATGGCCTCTCCTTAATTACTGTTGCCACATTCATGGGGACCTAGGCAGTCCTCAACCTGTTCCATCTGTCGAGATGTGCATTTAGGTCATCCATTATCAACACCAATTCATATTGTTCCACTTTGTCTATTAGGCCCTTCAACTACTGTCTGAATGTGGTCTTTTCCTCACCATCAACAACCCTGCTGTGAGGCATAGGCCCAGATTACGAATACTCACTCTATCATTAGTTTGAAGTGCAATTGCCATGAGTGTCACCTATTCTGATGACATCCCTTCATTGTCTTTTAAAGCCTCTCTCTCTCAATTCCCATACCATTTCTAGTCTGTCCTCCTCCAGAGTAGTAGCTTCTGGATCCCAGGCAGAGTGGTTTTGCTGTATTGTACTTTCACCTTACCTCCTGGATACATAGGATGTTCAACCTCCCCTTTACCATCATGCCATCCACTTCAAAGCTGTATTCAGTCAGTGAACCTACACTGTGTAGCAAATCCTTTTTTAATGTTTGTCAGACTGAGTAGGTCTACACCCTGCTTTCTCTCAGAGCTATCCCAGGTAACAAAAGCTGGACAACTGGACACCGGCTGGCCAACAGCTTACTGACCCTGGGCTACTGGGCTTTATGGCAGGCACTCACTAGCCAACAGGGGCATATACAGCCTTTCCACTGTTAGCATGGGTCCCTAGTGTAAATCGGAGTAACTCAGGTCGTCAACTCAATCAACAGCAAAATATCAATGCCAATTTTTGGTGACATTAGTCAATATGACTAAACACCTACAGCCAATGTTTACTCCAAGTGGCTAGCTCTGAGATAGCTAATATAATTTAGAACACAACGCACATTTTTATAACATAACTGAAACAGTTGAATAGTCTGGATTTGTAGATCAGTCGGACAGTGTATCTAATAAATAAGTTATGTAAAAATACAGCTGCAAGGAGGACTGCAAAAATGGTCACACTCTGTTCATGGACAGCCTGCGACCAAAATACTCATGAGGATGAGAAGGATAACTACATTATTAAACTAATTCTGAAATGGAAAAAAGTTCAGTTTAATGACAGATGGTTCAGTGAGAGGACTGGCATCGACCAACATTAGCTGGGAAAAAGAAACTAAGCAAGCAGTAATCCCAAACAAGGTGGCCATTACAGAGAAATGACAACCTAGGGGAGATGCCGAAGTGCTGAATCTAAATTTGTTCTGCTGTATTACTTTGTAAGTTGTGGGTAGCATGGAAGAGGTGGCTTCAGTCACCAAATTTCAGTCTTGACACATGGATTTGGTACGGCTTATTTTACTGAGCTCTCCTTGTACATTAAAATTCCCCTTTTATAAAGGGGACTGTCCAATGGGAGAAAAACTTTGTGTGTTAGACTATGTAACTAGATTTTACTTCAGAATTTAATGCTCTGGAAAAAGTGCCAAAAGTCCTTTCACTTACTGAGTAAATCAACTGCTCAGCAAAATAACAGTTACCTTTCATTTGACTTCATGTTTTCTGGTGTACCAAATTTACTGAGGTGACAGCCACATAAATGGGTTCATTTTTTTTTCACTGTTCCTGTGATACACCTATAGAAAACCTTTCCACAGGAGGCTATAAAATGAGGTGGTCTGAAGTCATAAGGTAGCAAAATCTTGGTATGTGAGCTCAGTCTGAATCTGAAATGGAAATTAGTACAGTCGTGGAAGTAGTAGTGAAGTAATGTGTTAGAAGTCCATAGATTAAAGGAACCATGATAAACAAAATGGCAATCTATATCTGTCACGACCTCCTACCCAAATAGTTTCCCTAAAACCAACACACTCGCAGTGCTTGCAAAGTTCAAGGAAGATCAGGACAAGTGTGAGGCCTGCATTTCTGATTCACCCAGTATGCTACACTTCTAACTTCTGAATGTGTCCACATCTCTACAATTGGTGAAGGTCTTAAGCCCTGGAGTAGCAGCAGACAACACAGGCAGAGGCAGCAGCAACTGCAAGATTCATTCTACCACACTTACCTTGACAGATGCAGGACAGCGATTTGTACTAATGAAAAGAGGGCAGCATGAACAGAATTTTGTTTTACCTTTTCATTATCTCAGTCCCCTCCCTTCCACCACCACCCCCAGGTTAATTATACTCACGTTATCAATAGAACGCAGTCGCAGCCCAACCTTCCCATCTTGGTCTTTGCAGAAAATGACTTCCCGAATGCCTTGCTTAATCTCTGCTCTCCGGATGCCAATGCTGTTTCCAGACACAGGTGCAATTATTCCACTAAGGGAAGAGCCAGACACACTGGCAACTTGCTGGAAAAAAACAAATAAAAGTTAGCACAGCACGGATTTTATAAAAAAAAAAATGTACACGTGCATATGGCTCCATGGATCGGACAGCAATACATAGCCATTACACAAGTAATGCAGGTCTGCTACTAAAACTCTACAGGAACCCAGCCTGCAAGCAGCCTTTTAATTCACCTCTACCCAATAGCGATAAAGAATCACTCTGCGCCATCTAGCCGTTTGCGAATGAAGAGAGATTCCAAAAGCAGATTAAAACCACCCATTAACCATCCTATTTGTACATTAGTGACCTGTTCTGATCTACTAACACAAAGTACAGCTCCATAACTTCATCACTCTTAGCATGACTGCCTTCGGTAGTAAAGACCAGAAATAACTGCTAATCTTCCTCAACACATTTTCTACACAGATACCATCTTAGCCTCTCCATCCAGCCTCATCGGCAAATTCCAACACTTCTGTGTTTTTTTTTTCCCCTCCAGGCTCCATTACTTGCCAGACATTTAATATACTGCTACCTCTTAATCTATGCCCAGTAACTCACAGCATCCTCTCCAAGTGTATTCAGTCAGATTGAAAAATGCATTTATTAAAAGGTCTGCAAAACATGCGGACCATTTCCAAATCAACAAACATGACTCGCCCAATTTGAACAAAAGTCTTTACCTACTTACAGTTTATGTTGCACAAGTAAAGCTTTAGTAAACTTAAAGCAACTATTCTTGGTATCTGGTTATGCAACATTCAAATTTAAAACATGCTTAACATACTTGGATTGAAGAATGCATTCAAATTTAACCATAGTTTATGTAACAAAAATCAGACAGATCTTTTTAGGCTTTACAGCGGAAAATGTATTACACCACATGCATGTGGTTGGGGGTAGGATTTAAGTTCTGCCTCTGCACAAGGGTCACTCACTCCGGGGAACTTCTACCATGAACAGGTCATGCTGGAAAGATGGACATCTCCGAGAGACTGACACTTCTCTGGAAGAAGCTTCCAAGTCACATGAAACAAAGCTCCTCCTTGACCCTCTTCAAACACAACCTAAATCAATGGACGGGTGACAACAAATTCACTCCTGGGGTGGTGCCCATGTCCCTCCTGGACAGAAGAGGTCAGTATTAACTACCATAGACCCTTGCCTCTATGAACTTCACTTGCCTAACCACCGACAATTGAGGCAACTGAACAAATATGGCTAGGCTTGTAAGGGCTCTTGGGCTGTTAACCTAGTAACCCTCTATGAACCTATAAGAATGCAGTACACATTTACTTAAAATAAAAAAACATGTAAATGTAATTTATAAGTAAACAATCAGAAGCTAACAATACCTTTTCCACCCAAAAGTCTCAAATTTTCACATGACCGTTTCATGAAACACAATTTATATAATCTAAAATTGTACAAACTTTCAGGTCTTGATGAATCAGTCTTGCACATTTAATTTACTGCAAATTTTCCATCCTAAAACCAAAATGTGCATCAGTGCAGCTTTGCTAGTGGAAACGTTCTGGATAACATTTAAATGCATACTGTACATGTAACTTGAAAACCCACTTCATATTTAAACAAAGAAATAGACTTTGCTTTAATCTACATGATACATAAACTATTATTAGATAAATGGTACATTAACTGACCACTATACCCAATTCATTTTCATGCATTAATTCTACTCCAAAACAAAAATGCTATTCTGATTAGCAACTTCTTCAGGTAGCCTTAGTTGCTCAACTGGGTTCAGTGTAAAAAAAAAAGTGTGTCCCCAGTGTAAAAGGAGTGCATCAGTTAATATTGTGTTGTTTCATTTACTAGTGCAATGATCTTAGTCAGATTATGCAAGTGGGATGCATGTAACTGTTGCACAATTTTAAGAAAGTGCATTTAAAAGAAGTCTCAGGTTTTTCCTCAGGTCTTCTTTGAGAAAGGAGGGGGAAAAAAAAAAAAACAACATTCCCTTATGCGCACACACAGGTTCCTATTGAACTGTCTACAGCTTAGGTTGTCAAATGCTTAATAGACATCTAAGCATCGAACGCTTACAATAGCGAACAGCCACATTATCAAATTCATTCCTCGGGAAATAATTTGTGTGGTAGTTATTGGAGATTTGCCCTTTCCACAACGTAGAGCGACCTCGAAGTTGGTATAATTTAGTTAGGTGGGGGGGGGCAAAGCCCCCCACTATGTGTGAGTTTATTTTGTTTACGGACAGCCACACAAATTCTTTCCAGAGGAAAGAATTCGATGATGTGGCCGTTTGCTATTGTACGTGTTCGACGCTTAGGTGTCGATCAAGTATTAGACAACCTAAGCTGTGGATGTTATGATATAGACGCGCACACAGACATCTGTTGAGTTACTTGCAGTTCAAGGAAAATCAAACATCAGAAGGAGAGCAGCACTAACACATGCCTGGCAGATAGACAGTAGCAAGAGTGGGGCAAATGGGCCAGCAACCCTGGGTGCAAAGTGTTAGGGGATGTGATCAAGAAGTGCAGAAGTTAATTATAGCCTAGTACTCCCTTCCCCCAACCCTATTATGATCATTGTTTTTGCAGTAGTCCAAGCTAATGGATTACATCTTGTGTAGGATTCAACAGCCAGCCAGCTTCCAAACCTTCAGGGCACCTTCCACATAGCTCTGCTCAAACTAACAGGGTAACTAAAAGCCAGGTTTAGGAGGCAAGCTTCAGAGCTTTCCTGCTCCTCTACAGGCTTTCAGAAGACATTTAATGCTGTTCCATTGCTGAACAGGCAAGTTCCCTTCCAGGGAAAACCCTTCACTTTTTTACATAAAACAAACTTTTAAACTAGGAACAATATTTGTCTGTCTTAAGACTTGTGTACTTTTAACTAGCAGCACACTTTTGTGGCAAAAAGTTGTTAAAAAAATATTCTTCTGTGGAATAACTATGGCTAAAGGGAGTTTTACTGTTTTTCTGAAGGGGGTATTTTACTGCTTTCCTGTTTTACTGACTATTGCTGCTAAGCTTCCCTGGAAACAAGTACCATTTTCAGCTTGACCATGGGACAAATATACTGGTTACTCAGTTGGACCTTCTTGCAAGCGCAAAGATTGGACCTTCTTGCAAGCGCAAAGATTGTTGAGCAACCTTTGCCACCACAGCAGATGGTTACAATATGCCTCAGCCGCAGGTAGGTGACTACTGAGAGCAAATATGATTCCTCAGACCACTCATTTTTTTTGGGATCCCCCTGGTATAGTCCATGCAGCCACCATGGAATGGGGTTTAGATATCCTCAGAGGCTGTTGTGGCCCCCTTAGTTTGCAAGGGAAAGCCACTCTTGCCAGTCATAGGACAAGGAGAAGAGAATTCCTCCTGCTTAGCTAAAATGTTGTGCCCACCCTTGGGGGAAATTGTTGCTGGCAATACTTAGCCTGTTAATTGAGAAATTTCTGTCAAAAAGGAACTACTTGCTAGGGTGTGCGCATGTATTTTTTTTTCTTTTCCCAACAATATTCTCTCAGAGCTTAGCCTCTCTCTCAGCTGATATGAAAGCTTCAAATGGCTAGGTGGCCAACCCCAACTTTGAATTAGTTTGAGCTAACAATTTGGGCACATGGAAGGTGTGCACTGAAGCTTTGGAAGTTGGCTGGCCATCGTATCCTATGCAGGATATAACCCATCTAAGTTTATGGTGGGATCATTCGATTATCTTTTATGGTAAGTTTAACTTGCACAACTGTATTTTCCTGCATTCTTTTGTCAGTACAGAGAAAGTTAAAAATCTTTTTTATTGTCTTCACTTGGCAAGTTGAGGGGTTGCGGGTCAGGATGTAGGAAGCAGACTGGGATAAGTGGACCACTATACTTGTTACAGTGAAAGCCGCTCTTCACTTGAGCTGAGATGGGGTGTTGCATCAGAAATGGCCACCAGGTGCTAGATGAGCCGGCTTCCAATGCCTGGAATGTGAAATTGTGCCACATTGAGTGCCCCAGTGTCAGCATTAAATTTGTGGGCCCCATTTAAAAAAAAAATGCTGCTGGAATGATTAGATGGAAACACATTGTTCTTGCAGACATAAAAAGTCATCTTCACATAATAAAGCTTACCTTTCCGGCTGACAGCCTGCAGCTTCCTGGAAAAATCAATACAAGTGTTTCTAGTCTTGTGTTTACAAAGTACAGGGAAAAGCTTTACCTTCAGTTCTTCATGCATAGGGTAGTGTTCTTTGCAAGGCAGTATCTCACCTCAAAGTATGAAATACATCATTATAAACAAGACGCTGGAAATAGCCATGAGTGATGTGCATACTGTGTAGGTTTAGAAGGGGGTAAAAACGAACTGCACAACTAAACACAAACAGATAGTATGTTACATACCAGTTAGTTATTTTGTCAGGGCAAAAAATGTTTACAGTCACATCTGTCTGCATAAACTTGTTTAAAACTGCAGTAAGCAACCCAATACCAGGCAAAGTGGTGAAGGTGTTGGTGTTTCCACCTTGACTAATTCCTGCTACACTTCTTAGCTGTGGCAATTTCTGAAAAACTATTCCCCTCATGATGACTTGGTTTTGTCAGGGTTACACTTTTCTGTCAACGTTCTGTAGGCAAGCTAACAGGTTGACTGTCGCTACATCAGTGTATGCCCGAGAGTTTGGGTGCATGACTAAACTGACCTACTGGACATCCGTGTGTCTGTTAAGTTTGTTTCGATACATTGTTCCCATTTTCTTGTGAATCTTTTTGTTTCTGTTAGAAATGTGTACGTGAAATCGATTAAAATGCCTAACAATTTTATTTGGGAATCTGGGAAAACCGTAGTATTACTAGCAGTGATATAAAAGTTAGTTGGGGGAGTTAGTAAGTTTGGATGGATGAAAGATATAGGTTTAGTTTTATTAGGGTTGAGAATGAGTTGCGAGTTTGCTAGCCACGTTTCAATATCAGAGAAGGCTTTTTGTGTGACTGTAAGAAGTTGTTATTGTGGAGCTGCACATGAGGATTGAATTGAATCATCTGCGTATTGTAGGACAGATGCTTGAGAGGAGGCAGTATTAAGATCATTTATGAATATGCTGAAGAGGAGGGGCCCCAAGATTGAACCCGGAATGACTCCAAGTGCAACAGGAAGGAGTGGGGCTAGAGCTTGCTTTCCTTAGTAGGCTCACTAAGGCCAAGAGATCATTTCGGGGATTTACTTGCCTGGAAGTTTCCTTTCTCTATCGAATCTTCGAGAGAGAGAGAGACAGAGACAGAATACAGCAAACCTTTAGTTATAGACACCAGGATTAAATTTAGTTGTAGTTAGTGTTCCATTTGACGGTATCCATTTAAAATCCATTGTTTTATTACTGGAGAAACTGAAGTGCACTATTTTTTTTTGTTTTTGAAAACTGAAGAATTCTTCACTTGTAAAATCTTGGGACTGTTGGTTTACTGCTATACATGGGTAATGACTGAACATGGTCTACTGCTAACTGGAGACTTGTGCCCTTTAAGAATGCCTCAGCCATAGCTAACAAATGGGTGTAAAAGACTGTTTATTTTTAGTAAATTGTGAAATGTCCACACATTGTGTGTTATAGTGGTTTAGTTAGTGGCAGAATGACTCAACAATGGTACTAATAGCACTAGGAAGGTATAATTTGTCCCTTCAACGAATAATCATGTGCATAC